>NC_091235.1:6959500-6967000 GCF_040958095.1 Procambarus clarkii
CTTGTGGTGTTCCTTAACGGTCAGCGTCGTCTGGCCGCGCTGCAGGAGGCTATGGTCGAGTAGGGTCTAGGACATGGTCATAGTATGCACCGTCTACGTCACTGTTATTCTATAAATAAACCCGACCTATCCTAACCCGTCCTGACCCAATCTATCCTAACCCGTCCTAAACCAACCTATGCTAACCCGTCCCAACCTGGCCTAACTTCTAGCCGAACGTAACCTAACCTAACCCCCCAAAAGATGTACAATATGATGGTGTACGTAGGGTGTGTGTTCCCCGAGCCCTCCTTGACGGGACAGAGGAGTGGGTGTTATACCGTTTTAAAGGCTCTTCAATGCCCAATAAACTCGCCCCTCGGGGCAAAATTAAAAAAAAAAATTCAATCCCCTTTCCCTTCCCTTTATCGTCTAGTATGTTTGATATTCCTCTCCTCTCATCCCTCTGTCTCTTCTCTCTTTTCTCTCTCTCCCTTTTCTCTCTCTCTCTCTCTCTCTCTCTCTCTCTCTCTCTCTCTCTCTCTCTCTCTCTCTCTCTCTCTCTCTCTCTCTCTCTCTCTCTTTCTCTCTCTCTCTCTCTCTCTCTCTCTCTCTTCACTGGTCTCCGTTTTCCTTGCCAATGTTTTACCCACTACCTGAACTGATGCTCCTCCCTCCTACTTCGCTCCGCCCAAACAAATTGCGCGTTCTTGGTCCCATTGTCAGCGAAGCGTGAGGGTCTACCCTCCCAAATACCCTCAACCATTCCCTCCCATCCCCCATGTCCCACCCCTGTCTATGTCACACCTCTCTTCCATGTCCTACCACCCCCCGCCACCTCCCCATTCACAGGCGGCATTTTCAAGCCCTCGCTGCCCCAGATTTATGATATTTCATCATCTACGAAATTAGCATTGCAAGATATAGAAAGGTTTCTGGAGCAGGACTGCGAGCAGCGGCGTCTAACAGCCTGGTTGATCAGACCACCAGGCTGGAGGTCTGGTCTGAGACCGGGCCGCGGGGACATCGATTCCCTTATTCATCACAAGGTAGACACAGGGTAGGTAGGTCGGCGTTCAATCCCCGACCGTCCCAGAAGTGATTGGGCACCATTCCTTTCTCCCCGTCCCATCCCAAATCCTGATCCCTTCCAAGTGCTATATAGTCGTAATGGCTTGGTGCTTCCCTGATAACTCCCTCCCTCCAGTGATCACTGTCCTTGCGGTCCCGGGGCCCGGTCTCTACCAGGACGCCTGGTTGATAGGCGGTCTGATCAGTGAGACTTTTGTTGGCGTCCGGCGTAAAGGGAAAAAGAATGGGGATAAAATGACCTTACTCAGTACAGATACCCACAGCCTCTTATTCCGCTCTCCTAAGGCCTCGTATCGTCTCTTGACCTGACACCACGGTTCGTATCCCACTCCTCGTTGACCACAAGCAACAAAATGAACAATTACAAGATACAGAACATGTAAATAGGTAGGAAAAACTATTCAAAATCGTATTGTGATCGCGGACGCCAGAACCTGGTGCTGGGGGGAAGCAGCAGACATTCATCGAGGACAAATATCACGACAGGCTTACCCACTGGGTCAGGTGGACCTGCTCCAGCAGGTGGCGAGATGGAGCTGATGAAAGGGTTGAGATAGATGAGATTGAAGGGGATAGAGGTAGTCGCTGAGAGATGAGATGAAGATAGAGGGAGAGAGATGAGAGGATCAAACGAAAATGTTGAAGGAAAATACTTATAATCCTTTTACCTTTCCTTCCTTCCTTACCTAATCTCCTTACTCCTTCTCCATACAACCCTGTGGACCCTTCACTTCCATTTATTCTTCACCTTCCCTTACCCTCCCTCCCCTTAATACATCTTACCTATTGCCTTGCCTTCAGCTGCCGGTCATATTCCTACCTTTTGTTACACTCTTAATTGATCAAGAATCATCAAGTGTGTTTTCGTCGCCAGATTGACAGGCACTAGTCGTCTATTAATTTAAGAGAACCTGTAATGGTGGTTGTGGTTGTAGGTGAGGTGGTTGTGGTTGTAGGTGAGGTGGTTGTGGTTGTAGGTGAGGTGGTTGTGGTTGTAGGCGAGGTGGTTGTAGGTGAGGTGGTTGTGGATGTAGGTGAGGTGGTTGTGGTTGTGAGGTGGTTGTGGTTGTAGGCGAGGTGGTTGTGGTTGTAGGTGAGGTGGTTGTGGTTGTGAGGTGGTTGTGGTTGTAGGTGAGGTGGTTGTGGTTGAAGGTGAGGTGGTTGTGGTTGTAGGCGAGGTGGTTGTGGTTGTAGGCGAGGTGGTTGTGGTTGTAGGTGAGGTGGTTGTGGTTGTAGGTGAGATGGTTGTGGTTGTAGGTGAGGTGGTTGTGGTTGTAGGCGAGGTGGTTGTGGTTGTCGGCGAGGTGGTTGTGGTTGTGGTTGTCGGCGAGGTGGTTGTGGTTGTAGGCGAGGTGGTTGTAATATTAATAGTGCCTGAGTGAAAGGTGGCTTTTCATGATCTTGTGTTACCTGGTGATGATGGTGATGGTTGATTGGTGTTGAAGCAATGCTGGTAGTTGTAGTGATGGTGGATGATATAGTTGTGATGCTAGTAGTGGTAATTGTGGTGATGATAGTTGTGGGCAAGTCTAAGCCTCTCTCAGCCCAACTGGCACACCCGTGGTTGTAAATTGCTGTGCATTAGTATGATTATCCTTATACCAGGATGGAGTACCCTTGTGTTGGATATAGGTAATCTTATTTGCAATTCAGATTAGTGAAAGACATACGACATCTGGTTATGCAAGATGACACAGGTTATGCATCTCAGTTATGTGGCATGGGCGGATCGTAAGACTACCAGCTCTAAGGAGCTACTTTCTGGGTTCAAGTTCATGTTTATTGAGACAAAAAAGAAATACATCTCAAAGGGATAGAGTAGCTAAGGCTATTTCTACCCCCTACTTTTTTTCTTTCTTTCTACTTTCTGGGGGTGAAATAGTGGTAGACTTGGGTTGGATCAGGTCACCGTGACCTCACTAACAACAGTAGGAGTGTTATCCCCCCTTTTGCCTGTTCCCAATAACATCATGGGAACCTATGACTGGGCCAATCAGGTGATGCGTTTGAAGGTAGTAGCTGCATTCTGATTGGTGTTCTATGTAGAGAGATGGAAACGAGGTGTGGGTTCGTCCACCCACGTAACCCACACCAGGATCACTCTCAGGGAGGACATGAGGAACTTCGGATGTTCATCATGTTCATCATCGACACCCAACACAACAGACACCCAACACAACAGACACCCAACACAACAGACACCCAACACCACCAACACAACAGACACCCAACACAAGAGAGACCCAACACCAACAACAACACAACAGACCCAACACCACCACAACACAAGAGATACCCAACACCACCAACACAAGAGACCCAACACCACCACAACACAACAGACCCAACACCACCACAACACAAGAGAGACCCAACACCACCAACACAAGAGAGACCCAACACCAACAACACAAGAGACCCAACACCACCACAACACAACAGACCCAACACCACCACAACACAACAGACCCAACACCAACAACACAACAGACCCAACACCACCACAACACAAGAGAGACCCAACACCAACACAACACAAGAGAGACCCAACACCACCACAACACAACAGACCCAACACCACCACAACACAACAGACCCAACACCACCACAACACAACAGACCCAACACCACCACAACACAAGAGACCCAACACCACCACAACACAACAGACCCAACACCACCACAACACAAGAGAGACCCAACACCACCACAACACAACAGACCCAACACCAACAACACAAGAAAGACCCAACACCACCACAACACAACAGACCCAACACCACCACAACACAACAGACCCAACACCACCACAACACAACAGACCCAACACCACCACAACACAAGAGAGACCCAACACCACCAACAACACAAGAGAGACCCAACACCACCACAACACAAGAGAGACCCAACACCACCACAACACAAGAGAGACCCAACACCACCAACAACACAAGAGAGACCCAACACCACCACAACACAAGAGAGACCCAACACCACCAACAACACAAGAGAGACCCAACACCACCAACACAAGAGAGACCCAACACCAACAACACAAGAGAGACCCAACACCACCAACAACACAAGAAAGACCCAACACCACCACAACACAACAGACCCAACACCACCAACAACACAAGAGAGACCCAACACCACCACAACACAACAGACCCAACACCACCACAACACAAGAGAGACCCAACACCACCAACAACACAAGAGAGACCCAACACCACCACAACACAAGAGAGACCCAACACCACCACAACACAAGAGAGACCCAACACCACCACAACACAAGAGAGACCCAACACCACCAACACAAGAGAGACCCAACACCAACAACACAAGAGAGACCCAACACCACCACAACACAAGAGAGACCCAACACCACCACAACACAAGAGAGACCCAACACCACCAACAACACAAGAGATACCCAACACCACCACAACACAAGAGAGACCCAACACCACCACAACACAAGAGAGACCCAACACCACCAACAACACAAGAGAGACCCAACACCACCACAACACAAGAGAGACCCAACACCACCACAACACAAGAGATACCCAACACCACCACAACACAAGAGAGACCCAACACCACCACAACACAAGAGAGACCCAACACCACCACAACACAAGAGAGACCCAACACCACCACAACACAAGAGAGACCCAACACCACCACAACACAACAGACCCAACACCACAACAACACAAGAGAGACCCAACACCACCACAACACAAGAGAGACCCAACACCACCACAACACAAGAGAGACCCAACACCAACAACACAAGAGAGACCCAACACCACCACAACACAAGAGAGACCCAACACCACCACAACACAAGAGAGACCCAACACCACCACAACACAAGAGAGACCCAACACCACCACAACACAAGAGAGACCCAACACCACCAACAACACAAGAGAGACCCAACACCAACAACACAAGAGAGACCCAACACCACCAACAACACAAGAGAGACCCAACACCACCAACAACACAAGAGAGACCCAACACCACCAACAACACAAGAGAGACCCAACACCACCACAACACAAGAGAGACCCAACACCACCAACAACACAAGAGAGACCCAACACCACCACAACACAAGAGAGACCCAACACCACCACAACACAAGAGAGACCCAACACCACCACAACACAAGAGAGACCCAACACCACCAACACAAGAGAGACCCAACACCACCAACAACACAAGAGAGACCCAACACCACCACAACACAAGAGAGACCCAACACCACCACAACACAAGAGAGACCCAACACCACCACAACACAAGAGAGACCCAACACCAACAACACAAGAGAGACCCAACACCACCAACAACACAAGAGAGACCCAACACCACCAACACAAGAGAGACCCAACACCACCACAACACAAGAGAGACCCAACACCAACAACACAAGAGAGATCCAACACCACCACAACACAAGAGAGACCCAACACCACCACAACACAAGAGAGACCCAACACCACCACAACACAAGAGAGACCCAACACCAACAACACAAGAGAGACCCAACACCACCAACAACACAAGAGAGACCCAACACCACCAACAACACAAGAGAGACCCAACACCACCAACACAAGAGAGACCCAACACCACCAACAACACAAGAGACCCAACACCACCAACACAAGAGAGACCCAACACCACCACAACACAAGAGAGACCCAACACCACCAACAACACAAGAGAGACCCAACACCAACAACACAAGAGACCCAACACCACCAACACAAGAGAGACCCAACACCACCACAACACAAGAGAGACCCAACACCACCAACAACACAAGAGAGACCCAACACCAACAACACAAGAGAGACCCAACACCACCAACACAAGAGAGACCCAACACCACCACAACACAAGAGAGACCCAACACCACCACAACACAACAGACCCAACACCACCAACAACACAAGAGAGACCCAACACCAACAACACAAGAGAGACCCAACACCACCAACAACACAAGAGAGACCCAACACCACCACAACACAAGAGAGACCCAACACCACCAACAACACAAGAGAGACCCAACACCACCACAACACAAGAGAGACCCAACACCACCAACAACACAAGAGAGACCCAACACCACCACAACACAAGAGAGACCCAACACCACCACAACACAAGAGAGACCCAACACCACCAACAACACAAGAGAGACCCAACACCACCAACAACACAAGAGAGACCCAACACCACCAACAACACAAGAGAGACCCAACACCAACAACACAAGAGAGACCCAACACCACCAACAACACAAGAGAGACCCAACACCACCACAACACAAGAGAGACCCAACACCACCAACAACACAAGAGAGACCCAACACCACCACAACACAAGAGAGACCCAACACCACCACAACACAAGAGAGACCCAACACCACCAACAACACAAGAGAGACCCAACACCACCACAACACAAGAGAGACCCAACACCAACACAAGAGAGACCCAACACCAACAACACAAGAGAGACCCAACACCACCAACAACGCAAGAGAGACCCAACACCACCAACAACACAAGAGAGACCCAACACCACCACAACACAAGAGAGACCCAACACCAACAACACAAGAGAGACCCAACACCACCACAACACAAGAGAGACCCAACACCAACAACACAAGAGACCCAACACCACCAACAACACAAGAGAGACCCAACACCACCACAACACAAGAGAGACCCAACACCACCAACAACACAAGAGAGACCCAACACCACCACAACACAAGAGAGACCCAACACCACCACAACACAAGAGAGACCCAACACCACCAACAACACAAGAGAGACCCAACACCACCACAACACAAGAGAGACCCAACACCAACAACACAAGAGAGACCCAACACCAACAACACAAGAGACCCAACACCACCACAACACAAGAGAGACCCAACACCAACAACACAAGAGAGACCCAACACCACCACAACACAAGAGAGACCCAACACCAACAACACAAGAGAGACCCAACACCAACAACACAAGAGACCCAACACCACCACAACACGAGAGAGACCCAACACCAACAACACAAGAGAGACCCAACACCACCACAACACAAGAGAGACCCAACACCACCAACAACACAAGAGAGACCCAACACCACCACAACACAAGAGACCCAACACCACCACAACAAGGGCCCACCATCAAGGGCCCCAACACCCCGTATCTTCACCAAATAAACACTAACCATACGGCTAAGCCCTTTCATCCATTACTTTTCAAGCCATTAAATCCTCCAGTGTAAATTCCATCAGATCTCTCGTGTGTTCAAGCGACCCTCCGCCGAGGCTCTGGGGAAGGACTTCGGGGGTGGGAAGGGAGCCTTTGTGTGGGACAA